>NC_047527.1:31400099-31402599 GCF_012275295.1 Melopsittacus undulatus | reverse complement strand
TTGTAGAGACTGTGGAATAATGTTGCCTCTGAAGCAGTCGTTGTAATTCTTTTTAGCTACGACTTTGTGAAACTTCGTTGTAACTCTCCTAGAAGGTCCCTGGGGTGGGGAGGGAGGGGGAAGAATTTTTTTATTTTTCAATATTGAAGATGCTGTAACCTCTAATAGATGCATGTTCTATCATATGTTACATACAATCAGTAAGTCATCCAAGTAATCTTTAATTCCTCATCAAGGTATAATGATTTCGTCTACCTAACCTGATAGCAAACATGGTCACAAAGACTGTAAACAGCTCAAGTATGGAAAAATACATGTTATGGTTTCTCTCTGTGTTGCCTCTCAGTTCAAAGATTTAGTATTTGTTTTAATTGGAATTAAATATACCTTGTTTGTACAATTGTGATCACAGAGCTGATGTCATTTTTTAGTCCTGATTAATACTGAAATTATGTAAGAAGACTGATAACCACAAATGTGCAGTTTACTGGAAAATGTTGATTAAGTAACAGAAAAAATTCATGACACTTGTTACTGTGCTGATTTTGTTCTTACTTTGATGATAAGAGATTTAAAAGTCTAGTTTAGTCCTGCTAAATCTTTGAAGACTGGAAATAGAAACAGTAAGACTGTTCAGTGCAGGGTTGTGGGAAGAAGGGGAAGGGTGAGAAGCTGTGCTGCAAAACCCATTTTGTACCTGTTTAAAATTATTTAATGCTCTTAAATGCCATCCTGTTTGCAGTATAATGTGCATGCCCATGACTATTCTGGCAACTGTTTTTGTACGCGTGCTGGACACTACAATGCTGTGGTATACCGTGATATACTGAAGCAGGGGTAGTGCTTGCTTCAAGCAGCACTACAATGCTGTGGTATACCGTGATATACTGAAGCAGGGGTAGTGCTTGCTCCAAGCAGCAAACATTAAATGAAAAGCCACAGATAGGTCTGGACTAGTTTTAGGCAATTGCATCAGGCTCCATTTTCTGTATTAACTATTTCTTTATTGGTCAGTTTTACCTGCTAAAGAGATTTCACCCTGTCTGATCCTTTCATGGTTCTGGGTCAGACAGAGTTACTGCACACACATCTCTGTATCATTGCTGGAAAACAAAACAGAACTACTGCCTTTTTTCCTCTGCATCGGTCCAAGAAACTTCTTGATTGTGTGCATGTTTGTGCCACTTGTGTGTATGTCATACACTTGGGTGTATGTCTTCATGCTTGCATGTGTGTTCATGTGTGAATGAAGTAGTCTCATGCATGCAGTTGATGAGTATATAGATGTAAAAATGCTTTATACAAGCATTGTTTATCCTTTTATGTCAGAGTTGAGAGATACCAGTATGAAGATGTTTATACCAGTCCTCTGCAGATGGAACGGGCTGGGATTTACTTTCTGCTGTAACTATCCTTGTGCAACTTTCATCTGGAGATAAGGCCTTAGAAGGAGAATGTGTTAGATGTGTAGACTTTCTTCTGAATGCATACACTGTTTGTGCAGATTTGCCAAATGGGAAGGTAAACATGCTTGTCTCCAGGCTAATTACAGAATTATTAGGGTTTCATGCTCTTTGTGATCAGATTATTTCAAAAGGTTTTTAAATTGCATGTGTGCCATGAGCATAATTAACCTGGATCTCATCAATGATTAAAATTACACACCAAGCTTTGTGACGTTTGATTCAGGAGCAATTAGGCTGTCATTTTAGCCGTCTCAGATACCAAAACTAATTTTGATTCATTTTCATTCTATGCAAATCTTCTGATGTATCTTAAACTGATCACTTCCTCTCTCTGATTTAGCTGACAAGATTAGATTTGATTATACTTAAAAAAAATTAAGCAGCTATCCTCCATACTTAATATCTCGGTGACCTTCACTGAAGCATTTCCTAGGCAAGGATTTTTATTTTTTAATCTCAAAATCACAATGAGTGATTTTATGCAGAGATATAGCACCTGGCTATTGTGTATATAAATATATATTGTCTAGCAGTGCAAAATGTTTTAATTAGATTTCCTTTTCTTGTAAATGAGAAGATGTAGAAACCATTAATGCTCCCTATATCTAAAAGAATAATTTTCAGGATGTAATCAAACTTTTATACTTAATTGAAAACTTAGCTGATAAATTGGCTACTGCTTTTGTCTAAAATTAATGAATTCTATCACCCTGACTAATGACTGGAATAAAGATTGCTTACCTTCTGCATAAAAGCAAGGCAGAGTCTATATCATAGGCTGAAAATAGACACTAAAGTTTCAGAGTACTCAGCTGTTGTGTACAGTGCCATCATTCTGCAAACTGAGAGATCTGCAAGGACCTGGAGTAGCTTAGGCTATAATCAGGCTAATATTACAGTGGCTGGAGCCTTGTAGGCTCACAAAAAAAAAAAAAAAAAAGAAAGGGAAGGAAAGCAGACTTTTAACCAATGTGTGCCCAACTTTCCTCTGGTGCTTTTACCCTGCTGCCAGAGACTGATATGGCTTTTATAGA
>NC_047527.1:31350099-31395099 GCF_012275295.1 Melopsittacus undulatus | reverse complement strand
CTCACATTAAAGAAGGGGGCAAAACTAATGAGTGGAGGCTGAAGTGTATTGCCATTGGCAACCCAGTTCACCTAAAATGTAATGCCTGTGACTACTACACCAACAGCGTGGATAAATTGCGCTTACACACTACCAATCACAGGCACGAGGCAGCCCTGAAACTGTACAAGGTAAGCCTGTGACAGTAATTTCAGTTGGCACCAAGTAGACTAGGAAATTAACTGTTTCAGTGCTAATCAAACAAGATTTTGATTAACCAGCAGAATAAATGTTTATTGAACATGCATATAATTGAACAAAATCTATGCAGGCTAATCAGAAGAGTGTTCCCGGTGAGTTGTGTGGATTTACCTGGGAACCCGTTTAGGATGTACTGTCTGTGAACACAGGGAATTTAAGGGTTTTTTTAAAAAAATGTTTTCTCATAATAAATTATTAGAGGGTTTTTGCATCTCTTATAATATCTTTAGACCTTTTCCATTAAATTTTGATCAGAAACTTGAAGGAGATTACAGAAAATGATATTTTTTTTCCATACCATGCATAGAGAAGGAGATCTCTTCTATTTGCAACTTTCTGTATCTGTTTGCAACTGTAATCTATCACAGCAAAGTTATTTTATATTGGTATTTTCAGTAAGCACCACTTATTATCAATGATATTCAATAGTTAACACTGTCATCCTTTTGTCTGCCCTTCTTTTCCAAGCTAGTAATGATTTTTCACAAACATGAAAGGGTGTGGTGTAGATAAATATGTTAGTGGAATGGTAACTATATTTTTATCTTTACTGGAAAAAAATATGTGGATATAATGAATATGTGGGAGTGATGAATACCATTTATTACACAACTTGTCATGACTTTTTCCAAACCCTAATTATGGGGTAACATATTTTCTGCAGTGTGTTTACTGGATTGGCTTGATTGTCTTGGTTCATGTACAAAATATAACACATTCATTTCCAAGATGAATAACTTGTAACTTATTAAAAACTTCTTTTGTCTAGGGGGTATAAAAATTCAGGAAATATTGCAAACCATTAGTCACTGTAACAAGCTCTAAATATGATTAGAAAATCTATTTTGCAAGTGTTATCTATTGATTTATACTAGAAATCTGTGATAACTAAACTATCAGGAGCCATCTGCTGATTACGGCAACTGTGCTGGTTTTCTAATCATGTTGAAAATGTGTACACACAGAACAAATACAAAAAAGCCTCAAAAGACCTCTCGTTTAAGCAAGAAATAATATTTTGCTGGCATTCAACCATGTTCAAATGGTAGTTCTGAGCTAACACAGAGTGCACAGGCAGTTACATGGGTTTTCATTCTATAACCTGATAGTTGTAACCTTGGTGGATCCGCTATGGAGAAAAATAGCAGTAACGCAAGATTTGGTCTATTATATTGTCCCACAGTGCTGGCTGCTTTGCTAATTTAACCATGTGTTTTATGTAAATTGTATTTTTCCTGAATTCTAAGGGGGATGGGGTGGTTTTTTTTGTGCTTGATTGTTGTTTTTTCTTTGTTTTGTTTTGTTTGGTTTTTTTTTAAGAGAACTAAAGTCCTGTTTTGAAAAGTGCCAGAAGAGCTAAGAGTCTAGAGTCTAATGACACAGTTAGCCTCCATCAGCAGCAGAACTGCCCTCAGAAGTACCTGCTCCTTGTCACCTGTGAAGCGGTTCCTTGCTCCCTCCGCTTACACTGATTGTGATTAGGTTTTTTAAATGATCTAAGTTAAAGATAGTTGGTTCCCATCTCTTTTTTTGTGTTAACCTGGATTTTCTCAATGATCTGTTTTATGATGTCACCATTCAAAGATATGCTGCTGCAAACTGTATCACAGATAGGAATGACAGAATGGGAGAGGGGAAGGCAAATGGCTGTTTTCAGATGGCTTCATTGCCAAAGCTTTAGAGACTTTTGAAAGTAATATACCATCTGCTTTTTAAGTAAAGCTATAGGCATAGCTATGGAGTTGCAGGTTACAAACTATCTACTCAAAACAGCACTGTCTCTTCACTCACTCAACCGAATCCCTAGAGAAATCTTCATCAAATATGTTTGAGTTTATAGAGTTTTGTTTGTATGGTTTGAGTTTTGTCCTACAAAACATTTGATATAGCGTAGTGAGGGAATGAGTCTCAGCTCTTAGTCCTTATCACCAAAATGTCCTGCTGCTGAACCTGCTTCTCTGCCAGATCCTCATTTGTTACACTGAGCAATTCAGTAACACCTGTGTGATGCATACATGGCAAATGACCATTGCTAATCTTTTAAGTTCATTCCCTGAATCAATGAAAGACATCCGAGTGGAGAAGAAATGCATATGCTCTTAAACACCCTCTAAACTTCATGTGCTACAGAAGGAAAATTGAAAGTTTACTGCTGGCAACCATAGGGTTGCAAGTCTCCTAATGTATTTTTAAAGACTTTTCCCTAGAATTGCTAGTGAGTATCTCAGCTTTAGAAAAGTTTCTGCCCATCATGACTTAGAGAAGTTTAGAACTCTGAACCCTGATAGGCTTAACAAATCTCGCTAAGCAAATAGTATGTACAAGTGCGCACAGTACTCTTATATCATCTCATTTTAAGAATAATTTGAAGGAGATGAATGACTTCTTTAGAATATCAACTGGAGTATTATTATTATTTTTTAAGATTTGAGGTTGGTAGTACTACATGTGTCACTAAACCCCAAAATGTTCTAGTTGTGTGTGTGCTTTACAATAGAAAGCAGTGCCTTTGTATGTCACCCAGAAAACTTTAATTCTAATTATGGGTGTAGATTCAGGCCTCAAGGTGGAAATAAATGATATTTTGGAAGTCTGTAAAGTTATCTGCTAGCAGACTTGATAGTTTTGTCAGGTTCTGGTGAAGCTGTTAACACCAAGAGAGTTGTAAACATTTTTCTCTTGATACATCAGATAGATAAACTTTTAGAGCACCTAAGGAAAAAAAGAACATTAATTTGTATGAATAATAGATATGTGCCTTGGGAGTGATATCGAATATTCATGAATTGTGTTTATATTCAAGCAGTTCCTCCAACTCTTTTAAAATTAAGGTGCTGTGAATATGATTTGGCAATAAAATCTTTAATACTAAAACCATCTGAAGGCACAGAAAAAGAATCTTTGACTTTGTTCCTTTGCTTTGTCAATCACCTCAAAGATTTTCTTTAGTCATTACATTTATTTAAATGTTATTGTTTTTTGAATTTTCTTTTTATAAATGTTGCCGAAACAGCTTATTTTCTTTTCCTGTGCTTAACTATTGATGGAATAAAAGAATGTCTTTTCATAACTATAGCTTTTAAAGCTTCCATGAACATCATAACTTCTTAAGATGTATAATTTTAGGCGGTACTGAAATGTCAGTTTTAGAGTTAGATTCTAAATATGGCAAAATGAAACCTTTAGCTGTTTTCTAAGTTATTTAAAAAGAAATGGCCTGATTGCTCCTTACAGAAGTGCAGTATTCAAATGGTGTTGGTAATTTGGCTACTAGGAACCAGAACAAAGACGGCCTTACCCTGAGTGAACTCAGCTTGGCCTAGATGAATTTCCCAAAGACATACATTTGGAATTGTGGAGCTTGATACTACCAAATTAAACCACAGAAGAGTTGCAAGACCTTGGCAGCATTCATCAAGAAGCATTCAATGACTTCACAAATAAACAGAGAAAGCCTCTATAGCAACAGAGTGCATTTCCATTCTGCAGGAGGAACTGTTCAGCTTCTGCAGTTTTGGGAAGCTGAGGTGAGACAGTGATCTATCTCTGTGGAAATAAAGTATATATAGCTGGAATCGCTGTTAAGGAGGCCATTTTGTAGCTTAGTCAAATAGCTTTTGATTCAGGGAACTGCATGTATCATGTCCTGGGCTCATAAAATAGTTTCCAAATACTTCTAATACATAAATACAGGGTATCCTTTTTCAAAGTTAACTGGAGTGGCTGAGAAGAAGTTTTAGTTAACCAAGTAACTGAACAATATGAGCAGTTTCTAGTCATAATTAAATATTTGAAGTTAGTCTATCAAAAATATTATTAGCTTTAATAGGCTTGTATTGGATATTTACTGCAGTTTATGTCACATATGTAACTATTTAGGAGCTCAGGGAAAGTGACAGGCACCAGTTAGCAGACTAATACTCATCTGTGTGAAAACTACCTTGGTTTTCCCTTTATTGACAAAATATTGATCCATAACACTATTAATGCTATGATTGTCAGTTCAGTTTGGATAGATCTCTTTACCTCTTATGTTCTCAAACGGCAAAGATATTACTCAAAAGGATTGACCTGATTTCAGTTTAAGAAGGTTAAAGGTTAGCTCAAAAGCATCATCTGCCTAGCTGCTTAACTTTAAACTGATCAATTTAATGAAAATCTGTTTTGCAGATGGTGTTTTAATGTCTTTGGCAGGATTTAGGCAGCTTTAACATTAGACGTATGCTAGTAAAAATTGTTTCTTTACTTGACCAGAACAACACCTTTTCTTTTATGTTTTAAGGTAAAAGGCATGTGGGATATGGTATTTTGGCAAAGGACCCAGAAGCAGAAAGTGTTGATGATCTTTCCATATGGGCTGAAATACAGAATACCCTTATGTCTATTGCTAACGATGACTGAAGAAACAAACAAAGCTGTATTCATTTTCTACCATAATGTTTTACTTTGAACCCATAAGAAAGAATTTCAGACAGAACTGTCCTTGAAAAAGGCTTGTCTTTGCCTAGGGTGGAATGCAACAGCATTAACATTTTTAACCTGGCAGAGCATGCTGATTGTCTCTCTCAGACCTTGTATTTGGAGATCAGCAGTATTCTTTTTGCTACTCACAAACTGCATAGTAATTGTATTACTTAGCTATAGATACCATAAATAATAAGGCAAATTAGTCAATCCAAATGGTAAGTTTTATCTGATGGTGGTTATCTGAATTAACAAAGGATTAGATCCTCAGGAGTGTAAAGCAGAGCTTTGTGTCTTTGTCTTTTGAGAATCTGGCCCTCACAGTTTTTGCCAAGATAATTAAGTTTCAGCACAAGCATGTCTTTCTATTTTCAGATGTATGCAATTCAATAGGAATTTCTTGGGCTGCTAATGCAATACTATTATATGTTTGCTTTGTAATTAGCTAGGACTCTATCCCTTTACTGAAATTCACTGTAATATTACACACACAAGCATAGCTTGCATGTAGCGGTCATGAACGTGGTGCCCTTTGTTTCATATTGACCTTCCAACTTATTTAAAAAAGAGTTTACAATGAGCCTTTGTTTTGTCCGCAAATGATCATAAACAGCTTTCTAAAGAGCCCAATAAAATGAGATAATCACAAATGTATAACATCACATACTGAAAGGGTGGAAGAACAAACGGGGCTTTTACTGTATTTTATAGGATGGATTTATAGTCTGTCCTTGGGTCACTTAGGGCCAAGAATTTTCACGGTCAGCTGCTTGGTCCTGCTAGCTAGCATCCTTTGCAGGAAATGCAAATACCATGCAGCACCTGCTCTTCAGCTGGTGTTATGCACCATGTTTTTAAAGTGAGGTGTCCACTTCTCTGCTGGTTCAAAGTCAAAAGCTTAATTAGACCAGCTTTTTTTCTACATCTGTCATCAGTGAAGCAGAATAGTCTGTCTGGATTCCATAGTGCTGTTTGCATATTTGGATTTTAAATCAGCCAGGGATATTGAATGCTTTGCTCATCTTTATCACGTGCAGGAGGCACAAGTGGGATTTAGTCCTTAGGTAACTTTTAGTGTAACAGTTCCCCAAGGAACACTGCTTGGGTTTTTCTCATTATCCTTGTTCTGGATGAAAGGATCGTTGTTAGGAATTAACAACTGAGGTGGGGGGTGTAAAGTATATGCATATGGGGACAAATGGACTACTGGCCCCAATCACTTTTTTGCTTTACTCTGTTTGGTGTGAAATGTTAATACTTGACCAGTCTGGAATTAACAGCAAGTCACATTCTTTTAGTCTCAATTGTCCTGCACTAACTTTTTAATTTAAAATCAAATATCCTAGATGTGTGCCAGTCCAATTATTGAACTGTCATTGTCACAGTATGATGGGAAAAGAGGTCAGGAGATTGTGCAGCGTTGATTTGCATAGAAATCATTGTGGAAAAGAAATTGGAATATGTCTGCACATCTGAGGAGCCAAGGAATATTTTGCTTAATTTTATTCTTGTTTGTTTAGGTGAAGAAAGCTTCTTTCAGTGATAAACAAAAGTTATTCTAATTTGTTGCTAAACATAAACCTCACTATAGAGGATATTTCAATTTTTATGGTACTTTCAGGTTTTTGTTCATTAAAGATTTTAAATATTTTATGAAATTATGAAATTTAATTTCCACTGTAAATTGTAAAACTGTAGTTACTGTAATTCAGATTATGCTGTTGTGCTTTACATGTATAAAGAGAAACAGATATTCAAAGAACATTATGTAGTCAGCAATACATAGCTATACATAGCATATATGCCTACTGTATGTACTTAAACACTACAGGCAAGTACATTTATTATAAAAAATCAAACAAATTGTGGGCCAGCAGAATAGCAATTTCAAACCTGTTCTTTTTTATTTTAAATTTTAAATATAGCATAAATAATTTTCACATATATTTCATGTACATTTAGTTTAATATTCAGACGTCATTTAGTCCTCAGTCCTACATAACTGTCTTTGTAAAAAATAGCACACATTGTATTCAGCTTATGGTACACTGCTGAAGTAGAGAGGTATTCTCAAGTCATGGTTTAGAGAATCCCCTTGTTATTTTGCTGAAATGTTGTCCAGGATCCTCGTCTGCATACTATCCTGGCTGAAGATGTATAAAATTACTTTTTGAAAGGAGGCTGTACCAGAATATTTGGACATGAATCTCAATGTGCCCTCTGCCCAGTGGAGTCCAAGCTCATGGTTTCTCTTGCAGAGCAAGAAGAGTGAGCCAGAAGGAGAGCAAAAGCAGCATAAAGAGGATCAGCCTCATTTATTCAGTACACTCAACACACAAAATGGCTGTATAACAGCTGTTCTTTGTGCCTGCAGTTCTTTCATTCTGACATTAAGAGAAATATGTAATTACTTCTGACTGAGATTCAAAGTAGAGATGGAGTGTATAGTGTATGTAAGAGTATTATGTCAATATGAGTGCATGTGTATATGTGCATAAATAGATTGCAGCTATGTATTTAACAGCCACTTTCTCCCAGCCTTGCAACATAGATTTTCTTGTTACCTTTAGGAGATTTTATCTAATATTACACAACTCACTACAGGTGTCTTCTCTAAAATTCTAATTACAGTTTAGCAGACTCTCGCAGGTGGTTTTTTTTTTTTTTTTTTATTTCACCATCTTTTCCATGTAGTCAAGAATGAGGACCCCAAAAAAAAAAAAAGTCTGAGACGTAGAATCATAGAATCAAATAGGTTAGAAAAGACTTTTAAGGTCATCAAGTCCAACCATTACCCCAGGACTGCCAAGACCACCTCTAATGATAGGAAAGTTATATTTTGAAATGAATATGTGCACTTCAGCATTGCTATTGCTTTTGCTAAGTGTTTCAGGAGAAACACTGGTCTTTGCATTTGTCAGTCCATCCAGACCAAATGCCAGGATTGGGAAATTATAGAAAGGTTGATGGGAATAAAATCTTAGAGACTGCTTATGTACAGATCTGAGCTTTTAGCTGTTTGATACACTGCTCTTGAGACTGTATTGGCTATATATGTGCCTATCTTTCTAGAGAGACAAATTAATTTTCTGCAGTATTTTTGCTGTACCACTGAATCGATGCTCCAGTCAGATTTTGTAAGGAAAGATAGTGAAGAGGCTGATGTGAAATGCAGAGTAATATCAGTTCTGTTTGTTTTAGCAAGAACTAGGCACAATGCAGGAGACAAATTTTAATGGATGAACTTCCATATGTATGTTTGTGAAAAATACAATACAGTACAAGAAATAGATAGTAATTACATTAAATGTGGATAGGGGTTTTATGTTAATAAACCATAAATTACAAATGGTAGCTTCCGACATTTTTTGATCCTGGTGCTGTGTCTGTTAGGCTGGTGTATTTAGTACAGGCAGATAATGTAGAATGATGATTGTACATCCTTATGATGATACATATGGAAAGGTAAGCTTTGCTAAGAACCTCAGGACCTTTGGTTTGTGCATAGCTGTGAAGGAGGATGTCATGGAAATGACCCCTTAGACTGTCAGAAGGTGCCAGCCTGACAGTTCTGCAGTAGACAGATACACAGAGAGTATTGTGCACCATAGCCTTGGGGGAAACCGTTTGTGCTACTCTCCCTGTGGGAGGGAAGACATTAAGATAATCTTTAGCTTTTAAAGGCAGGGGGCATTGAAGGAAACAAAAATTGAGCAAAGGTAGTCCTTGAATGATGAAGTGTAGAGATTCCCCTGCCTTGGGCATCCTCTTGCAGTAGCAGTGACAAAAACGGGAAAAAAAATCTTTTGTCATGTACAAGGAGCATGAACAATACTCCTTGCTTATATGCACAGATAGAAACTACATATTGCTAATGGGAGCCATGAATGGTAATATACTAATCTTATTCCAAGAGTTGCTTTTTGACCACATGAGTTCTTAATAAAAAAAGGTCTATTTTTTTTTTTTCTATTTGAAACTGTTATCCTAGAGTGTTAATCAAACCATGCTGTTAAAATGATTCACATATCTAAAATACATGACTATATAACTATGGTTTATTGCTGGATTGTGTGCAGGTAACCTAACATATGGGAACAGTATTTGGAAGTCTGCCCAAATAAGAGAGCCTGTTTGTAATCTCTGTTCTCCCTTGTAAACTCTCCCAAAGAAGAACATAGGCCACTTTGTACCTCTCCTGGAGAGAACCATAGAGCTACCTCTACCCATAAATGCAGCACAGAATCTGCTGTTCAGGCATAGTTTGTGCCCAAACTTTTTATAGAAAAATAGATTACCCTTGTTCAGAGAAAGTGCAAGATCAATCCTATTGTGATGACCCTGTTTAAAACAAAGGCTTCCACTGGAAACTCTTTTTACCAGAACTTTAGCCTCCACTTCCAATGGTGTATATTGTCTCATTCTAAAGTTGTTTAACATGTATGGAATTTCTCCACTGACATCCTAAATTAGTGACTGGGCCTGTAACAGTCCTTGTCTGGGGAAGGGGGAGGTCAGTCGTTTTCAGATTTCTTTGTCAAGAAGGGAGATATTTTGCATGGGAAATTCTAAAAAAAAGTTGCAACTGGCTCAAGTATCATACTAGATATGACCGATGTTATCCTAATGCTAATTTCAAAACTCTGTATTCTAACAGCAAAAGAAAAGGAAGGGCACTTCTTATTCACAGAATCACAGAATCAGAATATCTGGAGTTAAAAAGGACCCATAAGGATTATTGAGTCATACTCTCTACTCCTCACAGGGCTACCAAATATGAAACTGTATGACTAAGAGCACTCCTTGAACTCTGATAGGCTTGGTGCCATGACCATGTCCCTGGGGCGCCTGTTCCAGAAACTGGCCACCCCCTCAGTGAAGAACCTTTTCCTAATGTCCAATCTGAACTTCCCCTGATGCAGCTTCATTCCATTCAAAGAACAATGTTCCTATTTTCTATGTAACCTAGACAAAGACTTGCTCTCTGGAAAGTAGATTGAGGCAAAAATACTAAAATTTTCTAACTGAATAAACACTTTGTGAATGACCAGAAGCTTGATATTTTTACAGCTAGAACAATAAAACAAAATCTAAGGAAGATCTTGGTGTTCTTGCTCTTTGTGTCTGCTAGTGATGAGAGCATGGAAAAAGGCTCACTTTACTACTGAAATGAGACAGCTTTTAGTATCTAGATGTTACTATTTTAGAAACACCATTTGACATTTGCAGATATGTACGCAGTTAATGAATAGCTGGAAATCAGGAAGAATGAAGCTGATGGAAAAAACGAGGCCAAACTGCAAGTGTTTCTGAAAACCTTATGTCCTTATTTGTCCAGGAACTTCTGTGACTCAAAAGCTTTGACCTAGGACAAAGTCAGGATCCTGCTGGGATATATTGGAGCAGGATCTTCTGAAGTCAGCTCTCAGATGACAAAGATCACAGGCCACAAAAATAGTTTAAGATTGATTTTACCAAATTCATGACCTAGAGTCATTGGGTAGATTTGAAAGCACTACTGTAATGGTCCCTGGGACTAATGCTGTTGCAGCTGCATCTCAGAAACAAGAGTTCTACCTAAGTTGTGGATATAATTTCTTAGTTTTTGACTTGCTAAGATGATCTCATAGGTGATGATGAATTGTATATGCTATTAATGTGCTCTGTCTCCTTGCTCCTATATCCACTGTATTCACTGGTATCTTCATGATACTTGAATTTCTTTGATTTATAGAACTCAGGGGATAAAAATCTTTGAAACTAGTCACTGGGACTCCTGGCAGGAAAAAAAAACAAAATCCATTCTCAGTTAGATACCTTAGTCTCTGAATGTTTTTATTTCATTTCCTGAAAAACAAAAATACATTTGTGAGAGCATCTGTGACTCAACATGTAACTTATATTGCCTGGATTCAGAAGTCTTTCTAGGGTGTTTCTTTTCTTTCATGAGTTCTCTAGTGAACAGTTCAAATTCTGTGGCCTTGGCTACCTCAAAAGTATCAAACAGATAAGGTTTACTTAAAGCATTTCTGGGTATACAAAGGACAAGAGCCATGCTGGTTTTGAAGGGTTGTATGTTTGCAATATTTTTTGTGATAAGGAAGAGAGTTGAGCTGATAATCAATAAAAGGAGAACTCTGAAATCTCATGTTACAGAGTTCAAGCCTGTATCCCAGTTCACTCGGCTTTTGTGCTGCGCAGATACAAAGGCTTTGTGCCTCACGTGTTCACAACAGGAACTAAACAAATGTCTCTCCTTTACTTCTAGTAGTTGCTTGTCCTAATAGATTTAGAAGGTGAGCTCAATACTGTCTGGACTAGGAAACAGAGCATGGCCTTGGGAAAAAAAAAAATGTGTCTCTAACCATGCAGAGGTGAGTAGGAGGTTGGCCTTAGTATGTTTGGCAGTCTAAATGGACCTTATCGAAATGTAATTAAGCATACCCCTTAATGCGAAGAAATAGCTGTGTCTTTCTCCCTGCCTATATTTATCCACACATGTGCTTAATAGAGTGTCTGTTACTGGGAGAAATGAATTAGAGATGGAGCCTGAAGTTGTTCATGCACGTGAGAACTTGGAGAGGCAGATATTATCCAACACTAGTGTTAGGCAGGAAGTCGCAGTTGTTGGAGGCTGGGTTGCTTACACAGGGTGCATTGGAAGAAAGCAAAAAAGCAGGTGTGTGTGCTTATAAAAGTACACTTCCCAAGTGCATAAACAGAATTTAAAACTATGTGTGTCCATACATACCCCAGGCTGCTACTGTCACCTGCTATAATGCAGTACAAAAGTATATATATGTTAGTGTCTGCTGCAGTAAAGGCTGGATTTCCATTACTGTTTTAATTTTCTTCTCCCAGTTATTAATAACTTTCTTAAAGACACTTTAAGGGCTGAAATTATGATGATTTTGTCAGGATGTAAAAAAATCTTCCTTTCTTCTTTGGAGCTGTTTCTCAGTCACTTAATCGTGAGTTGTCTTTCCAGCCTGTCCAAGTGAAAAGTACTCCATTGCAAATAAAGTTAGTCAAGTACACCTCTTGCAGCGGCTGCCCATAACAGAGAAGGATGCTATTTCAGAAGCCACAACATATTAGTAGGCCAAGTATGCAATCATTGTTCTATCACAGCAAATTATACCATTAGTCCACCTTATCTAATCTCTTTGCTCCTGATTGGCTAACAACAATTGCTTCGCAAATCAGAGGAAAAAAAATATTCTTTCATGTTCCAACACGGAATAATGCTGCCCATATAAGAAAATTATTTTTCTTCTTGCATGTCCTCTGTGCTTAACAGAGGCTAAAAAATTGTATTGATGTATGAATTCAAGATTGGGGGTGGGGTTTGTTTTTGCTCAGAAGTGGTTTTGCATGGCCTTAGTCATGTGAAACATCAAATGAGTTTATAAACTGAGCTCTTGGCTCAATCACATGCAGTGGGAAGGAGTTCCACAGGTTAATTTAATCTGCAAATATAATTTTTCATCTTTTAAAATTCTCTGTCATTCATTTATTAACATCTTGTTTATTCATCTGGTAAAAGAACAAGAAAGATCATGTGTTCTTACTTGCTTTATGATGTTTCTATATAATTTTTATATCTTTCTAATAATCTTTATGATTATTTTATGATCTTTCTATCCTGTCTGCTTTTTACTTAAACTTTTTACAGCCTATTCAGTGTTGCTTTTAGTGGATTTTTTTCCACAATTCTGCTAATCCCATCGCTGATCTCTGAACTCTTTCAACCGCTACAAAATTTTTCAGGAAAAATGCAGATATTTCAGATCTGAACATAGTGTTCTCAGTGGAGCTGTATGATATTACTGTCCCATGCCTAGTGCATCCAAAAATATAATCCGCTTTAAACAAACATCATTGCATTTGCGCTGGAAATTTGTTGCCTTTCGTCTCATGGCTCTTTTCATGCCCCCCCTTCATACTGATGCCCAAGGGTCCTAGAGCAGTTACATTTAACTTAGACACCAGTAACATGTTTGATTGGTTCAAATTATTCCTTCTAATATATACTTTCTTGGATTTATTTGTCCATACTGAATTTTGCCTGCATGCTCATCTAGCTTTAGACTTCTCTGGCATTCCTGAGGGTTCTTTGGCTGGCCTTGTCTGGCATGAATTAATTTACACCACTGCAAGATCAGTCCTAGTTTGATGTTAGAAGGCTGAGAGTTAACTTTTTTTTTTTTTTCTGTTAAACGACCTGTTAGCTCCTCTAGCTTGTTTTCTGTTCCTGTCAGTGACTTTTTTTGCCTCTGCATTGGGTGCCTACGTTAAGTGGTTAGGCCACTTCCTGCTCGGTCAGCCAAGAGGAAAAAAACTCCAGTTCTGAATTACCCCATGGAAGAATTAATTTCCCCCTAGTATTAGGAGAGTGAAGGAATGAAGCATCCGGCTTACCCCCCAGTTACTTTGCCTGTGTCTTCAGAGAGCTGCCTGTTGTTGCTTTCACACATTTATTGCAATACATTGTGACTTAGGGTGCAAATACCCACAGGCTGTTAACTATTTGTTGAGCTTGAAGAACAGAAAAAATAGCTAGCAAGCCATCTATCTGCAAATATTTACCCCAGATATTAAGTTGCTGGTGGAAAACATAAGATGTTGTTTCTGCATGTGGATTGCAAACCTGAGGCATAACTCTTTGTAGTGTGCTTTTTTATACTGTTCAGTGTTAACTTTAATGCATTATTGATTGTTATTAAGGTACACCATGAAATACAGATGGGATGTCCGTTGTGGTTGAACTCATACTGTGGAGGCTGTGTTGACTTTTGGATTGTTCCAGCCTTCATGCTGCTTGACATTAAAATCTTTCACATTAGGGTTTAGAAGAGAAAGAAATATATAGTAACTAAGTTACCCTGTATGTAGTGTGAAGTAATGTGAAAATATTATGCCAAATGCCCACCCCACCAAGTCAGCACAAAATTTGAAATGAAATACTAATTCCAGACCAAGCCAGGAAGTTCCTGATTCCCTATGTGAGTGTATGCAAACACCAGTTTGCAGCAGCCACCACCTGAATTTAAATTAGCTGAGCTACCTGCCAGTGCTGAAGGAAGTGCTAAAAGTGGGGGGATTAGGTGTCTGATTTGCAGAAGTGCTGAGTGCTAGTGGCTCCTGTTGATTGCGTGTGTTTAGCATCGCAGGCTCCAAGGTCACACTCAGGCAGGGACAAGCTCGCCTGTGCTGACTGCCAGCCTCTGTCCTTGCACAGCTGTCTTAGCCGGATGTATTGGCTAGTTTGAAACACACAAAAATTGCATCAGAGGATCAATTACTGTTGAAATGTCACTGCTGAACCCTGTAATAGTGCTAATTAGTTAAAGCAAAATAGGAGTGTTAATATGCATTTATCTTGGCTGCAGCTCACTGAATATCTTTTCCCCAAATTAGGCTTGAAGTACTTTAGATTTTTCCCCTCCCTCTTTCTGGAAGGTCAAGGTACATAACTGTTAGGGTTTTTTTTGTTGTTGCTTTTTTGTTTGTTTTGTTTTTTAATTATTATATTTTTTTATTTCTTGTACCCCTGTAAAATGAAACACTTCTAAATGGCTCTCAACATCTCCATCAGTTTGCATCTTAAAATAGTTTACTTCTGTTTGAAACTCTTAAAGATGGTATTAGTCATTGGAGTAAACTTGAAGTAAGGAAACGTATGACAAACACGCGGTCACAGGGCAGACCTCTCTAACCTTGGCTCAGCTCCCTTTCTGCCACTAATGGAGCAAAAGAAATTGGAGATTTGATGCAAGTTCCCTGCCGTGGGGGAGGGCACGATTGCTCTGCTCATGTAAGGGAGTTCCTGGCTGGCAGAATGCCGGCTGTGTGTGCTGTGTCCTTCCCACCACACACCATGCTGGGGATGTGTCAGGAAAAGGACCAGGAAGGACAGTAGCTGAAGCACATGTGAGTCTGTGATGAGAGTGAAATCCCCTCTGCGCAGGGAGCTTCCACATAGAGCTGGCTCAGGGGGTTCCTGGTGAATACAGAAACCTTTTTATCTGGGACAGAAAGGCAGCAGCTGCTGTCACAAATTCTAAGTCCTGACTGCAGCCCGGTGTTTTGATCCCTTGTTCAGGTAGATTTCATTCCTCATGTGCTTAACTTGCAGGGGCCTGGCTGGGCTCTGTCAGTGTGCTCTGGGCTTGAAGAACTACTGTAGGTCTTTCCAAGTACCAGTTAGTTGCTCTTTTTAGTTGTGAAAACACACCAGGCTCCCATTCACATACCCCATCCCCAACTTTTCATCTAGCTTTTAGTTTTTGGTGAGAGTTATTTCCTCAATTTGTCTCAAAGGTAATATATTCAGGTGCCAATGGCATGAGCAGGGTCCTTAAGGTGTTTTCTTTAGTACAATGTAGGTCACTATATTAAATGGAAGTCTAAACATTTGCAAAGATACAGGAGAAACACAGTTTTTACTGGTTGTGTGATTTTTTTTATTTTTTTTTACTCTCTGTAGAATTTGTTTGAAGCATGAAAAAATGTGTTTGTTTCCTATTAAAATGGTGATGAAAGGAAAGAGACAGGAAGAATGTGGGCCAAATCCATTTTTGTTGTAGTACTGCTGATCTCGGGAGTGTTACTCCATGAATGGAGTTGGTCCAGGACTTTTCCAAAATGACAGTGTTCCTTAACTCCGTCAATTGACTGGGACATGGATCTCCTGTGGTTTGCTGCTGTGGTTTGTCACTACTGTGAGAAATTATCCAGTTCAAAAAGTTCTGTTATTTGGGTAATTTCTTGCTGAAATTGATGGTTACTGTTTCTGTTTTTCTCCTGAAGTTTATTTCGAGGTTTTTTCCATTTGTTTCTGGTGCTCTAGAGACAAAGGCTAGTTACAAAGGAAAAGTCAGAAGCTTCTCCGCAAAGAGGGTGTGAAAAAGAGGAGAGGATTTCAATTTGGAAGTGTTTTCCTTCTCACTGAAACAGCTTCCCTGTTTGCTACAGTGTTGTCAGAATGCAATCCACCTCTTAAATATTTTTTACAGACCAAAACAGTTTAGTGGCTATTGTTAACCATGAAATAGTTTGTGAGCATACATACTAGGTCACCTCATCCATAGCCTGTTTCTCCTCCTAAATTATTCCACATTTGTGAGCATTTTTTCAAGCAGCTACTATTTAAAACCAGAAAGCCTCCACCCTGAAAGGCCCCAACCTGTCAGAAACATTTCCTCTTGCCTCAAGCTTGGAATTTCAGTCTGAAACGCCAGCTCCCTCAGGACTGTGCAGTGTCATCCTTGCTTCGTGGTTTGCTCTCTGCAACCTCAGTTGCACACACGTACTAGCAGTGTTTACCACCTTGCCACATTCTTCTTCAAGCTCTACCAATATTTCTACATGTCTGTTTTCACAGTGCCATCTACATCTGGAATGGTATAATTTCTGCAGCATTGAGACCGATTTCATTTTTGCTGAGCCCCAAAGTCCTTTATATTTTTTTCTCTTTTTTGCCAGTAATCTTTCCCACTTTCTCTTGTGTATACATGCGTGAGTGTTTGCATACATTATCAAGTATGCATTTCTAATTATTTAGGATGAGTGGAATAAAAGTTTTATTTTCTTGAGCTTAACCTGGCTGTGTTGTATGATGTAATAAAGACAGAAAAAGGTATGTTGACCCTCCCACAGGAAACTATCATGCTTTTTGCATCTCCTGCATATTTTGCATTAGGAAAAATATGTTAGAAAACCATGGAGTGCTCTTTAACTGTATCAGGTTGGTTTTTTTTCGTATGGCTGCATGTACAAAGCCAAGCTTCGCTGATACTAAGGGGATAAAACACCACTGCGACTTTGTGACTAACATATTTTAGAAACTTACATTTTTCCTATAATAGCTTTTTCATACATAATAGTGTTACAATTTGAAGGTCTGACATCTCAAGTCTATCAGAGCTAAAAACAAGTGCTAGCATCCTCTTGGAAAGCTGGAAACTCCCCACCTCCAGGGCTATAAAACTCCTTTTTCAGACTCACAGATCACAAGATTAGCATATCATTGGTGGAAGGCCCATCCTGGGTGTTGACCCAATGTAATTTAAAAGGAATATTTTTCCTTTTGAAAGGAAGCAAGGAAGAAGGCTTGATGGTGGTTTGCAGCAAACCCAAACCCAAACTATTGACAGCAAATTTAAACTATCTGGGCTGGGAGCATTAATAACAACTACCTTTGGAGACAATTTTAGATCTTGTTTCAAGCAGAAAGATTGTGTTGGCACCATTTTCTAGGACTGACTTGATACTTCTCTGAAGACCGTGCTCCTCTCCCTTTCATATGACAGGTACAGAAGTATGCCTTGGGTGGTCAGAGCATTCCTTGCTGGATGCTAGACCTGTACTATGTTCTCACTGATAGTCCAAAGTGTTCCATGTGGCACCAACAGCGCTGGGATGTCAGCAAAATGCAGCATATAAAAGCTTCAGTCCATTACATTTCATTTTGTCTAAGCATAATCAGTGGAGCAAATAGAAATAATTATCTGGCTATACAAAGGTGTCAGACCAGGGGTTTGATATTCTCAGCACATTCAGAGTGGGACTTTGAATTGTTGTTTTTTAAGGGTTAAGATTTGATGGAACTCAAGCAAAAAGAAAATTTTCCACTGATTTTGGTGGCACAAAGATTTCACACATGACACTGTTAAATCTATTGTATATGAAGTATTGTGTATGTGCATATGCATATAATATATATCACAAGTATGTACAAATGTGTTCTGCTTTATTTTAGCTAATCATATAAACTGTGTTTAAACCATTTAATGTGCAGATGTCTAGAATCAATTACGTAAAGTCTGGATACTGGTAAAATGTTCAGAGACTGTAATGGGGGTATGTTTAGCACAACTGTGATATTGAGAGATTTTGTTCCTCTAATGTAAAATCATGGCTTTTTTTTTCCTAGTTATGTCAGTTTTCAGCTACAAATATTTTGCATTACAAAACTGTGTAAAACAGACTAAATGTTGGGAAGTGTAAGAACAGATAAGCTGAAGACGTAAGTGCTTTGGTATAACTTCTCTTACCATCTTCCAGAGATATAGAGGAAGACTGTATATGAAACCCTTCATCAGAGCAAAATGAATGTTTTAGCATTCTTGGACATAATATCAGGCTAACATGTTCCCTGACTGACATCCAGTGCATACTGTATAATTGCCAGCCTGCTTCTCTGAGTGCTATGAAGATTACATTTTTTTAATATCCCAATATTAATAACCAGATGTGATCTTCTTCCTGCCTAGGGGTCAAGCTAGCTGGCCAGGTCAGACTGTTTGTCTGTGTGCACAGACTGTGAAGTCTATTCAGAATGACAGGTATGGGGCGGAGGGGTGGGTAGGGTGTTAACCTCAAGACCACCAAAAGGGACTTCTCCCTGCTGGGAACAAAGACCAGCAGGAGCTTCAGCCTTTTTCAGTACTCCTGGGATTTTAACCAAGTGAACAAAAGATGATGCACAGCTGAAGAAATGCTCTTCACAACTGATACATAATTTAAGATGTTCAGTTACAAACAACCAGATATGTATTTGTGATTTCATTGAAGCACAGTCCAATTAGCTGCAACTAGTTAATATTTTTGTATGCGTAGTTTCTGTGTGCTGCTTTATATGTGGAGAAGATGCTCAACTTCTGGTGTTTGAACACACACTACCCTTGAAAATAGCCCTAATACTTAAAGAAGTAGCATTAAAACACCAGCAGTTACTATTGGGTATTTTGTACCTTCTGTACTGTTTTCCACTCTGTGTGAAGAATTATTTATGTTAGATAGTATGGTATAATTTTACTAAACATGTATTATGAAACCATTTACTCATCACTCTCTTTTTTGTTAGGTTAAAAAAAAAATCAAAAGAAGAAGCTATTTGTTTCCTAATTGATTTTCTACGTTAGTTGTTCATTGAATAGATAAGTAGTGCCTGTGATATTTGATTACAGAGCAAGGCACCCATTTAACCTTCCGTTCTTTCCTGGCCAGGATTTCAAATACAATACAACGTACCTCCCTTAGGCTCAGTAGGATTAGAATGCTAGCAGTAATCCCTGATGCTATGAAATAGACCTGATAGAACTTCAACTCACTTGTTTAGGATTATGCTCATGAATTTCAGTTCATCTCGTTGCATTAACCCTTTCGGAACTTGTGTGGGTTATGCTGCCATAAAAATAAATGATAGATACATATACAAACTTATTAACACATTTTAAAGAATTAAGTTTTACTTAGTGATCAAAATGTAAAATTCACACCAAAATGAATTTAGCCACTGCAGTATAAATCCTCAGAGTTTCTTTTAATTCTAATATTCAGAAGTCTTTTGCAGATCAGCAGTGTATCTTTAAACAGTTCAGTCTTAATTTGTGCATTAATTTTTAAAAGTTATTTTAATGAATTTTAGTTGTCAAGGTTGCACTGAAAGGGCAGATAACTGATATTTGCTAACTAGAGAGCATCAGTATAAAATCTTCCAGTATAATGACTTGACCGTAAGTGTGGGCGTAGGGTAAAGAGGAGTGGTACTGGTACCTGAGCTATCATTTCTCATCTTTTCTGCTGACAGCAACAATCCTGATAAGGGCAAGAGTGACTTTTGATGACTTATGCCCCAGTCAAAAGACGATGAGTATGCCAGACCATTTCTGATGGACTGCTAGACAGCTGCCAGGCAAAAGCATTGTATACACTCCAGATCTGAACTACACTTTTGAACTGGGGACTTCTATTTAAGTGCTGATTTTTAATCTGGACAAATCACTATAGGGAATAACTCTGTACTAGCAATAAGAAGGAACAGATCTTTTCTGTCTTTCATTTTCAGGATCCTAAAACCCACCAATAAAATCATAGCAAATAATTGCTTCCTATTAGTATTCCCTTAAACTGTTCAACCTTTAGTGGAAAGGGTCATTAAATATTAATGTACACAACTAATTGTATTAATTATTGAAATGAATATATGTAGGGTTTAGAATATTTGAAGTCAATTACAATGAAAAAAATGTGGAGAGTTTGACTTGGGAACTCTAACCTACTCTCACTTTCTTGGCAGATGATAGAGTCGAATTAGGCCTGACTGAATATGCATATTTAAGCATCAGTTGAGGAAACTACTGTCTGTTCAATATACCCGCATGTGGAATTGCTGTATTTAATGTCAAGATGACAGGCAGGATCAGTGCTACTAGCTGTATTTGATGACACAGGCATCAGGGCACTTCTTTACCGCTTAGACACTTTTAAAGGCATGCCTTTTATTGTAGATCTGTGCAATACTCTTGATACATTTGATGATAAAGTGGTATTGATGAATAGCTGAAGGCCATGAGAACAATAAATTAAGTTACTCTTGAGTAACTCCATTCTCTTTTTTCTAGGAGGACTCGGGAGTGGGGGTAGTTTGGGATGGTTGTTCATCAGCCCAGTGGGTGCACTCATGTGCTCCCATGTGGAGTATTGCTGAGTTCTAGTCTGTCACCCTTCTTGATCAACATATGCCCAAGGCCATTATGGAGGAACCATCTGTGCTTGAGATAGGGTTGTCTCCAAGATGCAGATGATTTTCATCTGCACAACTATTTCATCACACCTGAATGGTGAGATTAATTGTTTGACTCAGTATCTCACCAGGCTTGGGGTTTGGATATATTAGCCATGTTGTATATTGAGGTTATGCTGCTGGGATTCAACATCTCGTAGAAATAGCCAAGGCAGCATTGGATAGCAAGGAAACCTTGCTGGATTCTATATTTGACCACTGAGGTAACCCAAGTAGTGATAAGCATGCCTTGGTCATTTATATATGGCTGAATGCTAAATGGATGGATGCTTCTTTTTCAAATCAGCTTCTCTCAATTTCTCTTGTTTTAGAAATATCTTCCAAAAAACTGCTCAGTCCTGCTGCTGCTGCTCAATGTATAGTGATTTGCAATATTTAATACAGTTGAAGTCTTGTTCTTTGCTGGTTGGTTCTGGTTTGACACGTGGGATATTTCTGTTCCCTGATTGATTGTAAATGTACCATTAGAAATTGGCTGTTTTGTGAATGCTTAGTTTACATATTCAAAATGTGCTTT
The DNA here is from genome assembly GCF_012275295.1 of Melopsittacus undulatus. Classification (NCBI taxonomy): domain Eukaryota; kingdom Metazoa; phylum Chordata; class Aves; order Psittaciformes; family Psittaculidae; genus Melopsittacus; species Melopsittacus undulatus. The sequence goes on along the minus strand of NC_047527.1, from coordinate 31,374,286 downwards.
CATCAGATATTCTGCAGTATACATTTAAACATAGCTGTTTCTGAAATGCATTTCTTGCTTAGATCAACAGACATAGTTCATAGAAATTCACAGAAAACAAACAGCCAGGAGGTGGGACATGGAAGGAACTAATTCAGGTATTTAAGATGAATATAGCCACTATTTTCCAGCTCCCCTTCTGATGTTTTAATTCTAAATGCAGAACTTAGTGGCCCACTAAGTTGTCACCTTAAGATTTCATGAGAAGAGATAAACCTGCAAACTTTCAGGAGATTTGAGCTGCCAGGAATATTCCTGTCAGTCCCTTAGCCTGTTCTTCTGACAGCAAGTATTTCACAGCTGCTGTCCCAGATCTATTCCAACTCTCACAACTTGTTTCTAAGTTGCAGTTTTACTCTTTTTCAACCAATAAAGACTTAAGTAAGTTGGACCCTGATTCCCATTGTAAACCTCTCTTCACATATATAATTCAGATAGCTATCAGGGCCCTAGGCTTAATTTCAAAGATGCTGGAAGCATGTTTTTTTTCAGACTGGTTGGCAAGTGCAACATCTGCTTTATCACTTTCTTGATCAAAGTTTTTTATTGTTACACCACATAGCAAAGTGCATGTGTCTTTCAGCGTCTTACAGGATAAAGAGTAAAGGGCATCCATGGTGGGAAAGTTTGTTCTTAGGCAAAACGAAATTTTGATGGCTTGGATATCACTATTATTTATTAATGTGCATGGTAAAGCAAAAAAGATTTTTTTTTTTTTGTGTGTGTGTGTGAGAGAGAGAGAGAGAAGGGAATCTTATTAAGTCTAAATAAATAGACTGTAGGAACCATGGTAATACTTGACACTTCTGTAAAGCCTTTATTCAGAGGCTTTCAAAATGTTTTAACAATGTTAATTAAATTCAGTTCTCTTCCATTCTGTGTTAGCCTAAGTGCATATAGGGCCATCGTCATGTGCATACTGGTAGGCTGGAAGGAAGCTCATGTTTAACTGTGTGCAGCAGCATTGCACTGCAAGTATTTTCAAGGCAGGTGAAAAAAAGAAAAGCTGTGTTCAAGTGAAACTGCACAGGGAATTGCCTGTAGGTAGGCAAAACATAATTACAAGTTGAAATTTGGCTAAGACACTCTTCCTCCTTTGAAAAAAGTGTGCCACGTACTTAATAACTTTATTAAGTACAAGCAGTTATGAAATCTGTTCTTTGTTTCAACCAAAAGAAAACATTTCCTAACCGGATGGTGCTGTTAAACACCAAGGTAGAGCACTGAGTCATTACTAATTTAGACAGAGAGCACGATTAATGAATTACCAAAATTCTTTTTTGTAGCACTGGTGTTTTCCTTAGAGATCTCCCCTCCAAGTACTGACCCTGCTTTAGCCTGTGAGATCTGAAAAGATCACAGCACAAGGTAGTAAGGCTTAGGGCTGTGTATAAAATGGTGAAGGAGAGAGTGAAACCCAGCCATGTGCTCCCTTTTGCTTGACACTGTAGTAGGAGAAGGAAGTGGCTTTCAGTGAAACTCAGAGCTACTTTTGTTTTCTGCTGTAAATAATCAGACTGTGAAATTCACTGCTGCACTAGGGAGTTATCCGGATAAACAGTTTATCAGGAGTTTTAAGATGGATAAGGGGATGAACATTAATGATGTTTCTGATTATGTGAGCTAAAACAAAAAGATACAAGAATGTTTGGTTCTTTATTATTGTTAAAGTCAGGATATAAACAGACTCCAGGGTCAGGCAAGGATCCCTTGTCACACTGCGCACTCATTTAGACTCTCTATGGGCTTCTGTTTGTACCCCTCTTTTCTGTGAATCTGGTATTTGCTACTTGCACAATGTATTGGAATAGTTGGGCCAAAGATATAATTCACAATGTTACTCCCACGTTTCCATCCCTCTGCCTACCTCAGTGACTGTTCTCAGAGGACAGCATTAGATTTCAAAAATGAAGACAAGAACTGAGTGTTTCAAATATAAATAAGATGCCTTTCTATTGGCAATTTCAGTCTTGCTAAGGCAAGGTAAACAACTGAATCTGCATGTCTGGATTACTTTTTATTTTTATTGGTCAACTTATAACTCAGCGTGGGAGACGAGTGTGTCATAATTAGTATAACTTCATTCATTTAAATTGGAAGTACAAACAATAGGCATAAAGGGCCATTTGGCAACTAATTAATTTACTTCTTCTCAAAGAATATGGCAAAAAAATTCACTTCAGATGAGCAGTCACAGGCCTGTGGACTTGTGTTTTCACATTTGAGTAATAACTCATCAGCATTACTCTGTAGATAATTAAGTAGCCTAAATACAACATATAAAGGTATAGAATTTTAATGTGTTTTTTTAAACTCACATAACTACTGGAAACTATAGATCATTCTAAGAGCAATTATTATTCAGTCTTGCTGAATATCACATAGCATCTCTCCACATTTTTAGGAAGCACAACAGTTTTATTCCACCTCTTGGAACACCACAGAACATCTGTTGCCTGGCTCCTGTGCTTGCTGGTTTCTGCAGAATCCACATGGGACTATGTGAGATAGGGCTTAACTCAGGTTACTGTCTTTCACTGCAGTTTTGCCAGCATCACAATAATGTGTTAACTCTGTGTGGCAGATGTTAATTGTTCGATATGCTCCACTCTGAGCAATGACAAGAAGAAGAGCTCCACTGTTGTGGACATTATTGTCAGAATAAACAATCTACATCTACCAAGGTTGTGTCAAGATTGCTCTCTGGGCCTCTTCATGACAAATCTTCAGTCTTGGTCAGTCAATCCATGTATGGAAACCAGGTCTGAAAGGGAATGAGGGAAGTGGAGATAAGATGGTTCATGGCAGGGATTTGTCCCAATACTGAGCTGGGAGACACACACACTCTTGGACTCCCTGCATGGGAAGCACTTCTGTTTTCTGTAATCAGGCTGAGTGTGGGAGAGCAGATTTGAATTACAATAGCATGATCAAACTTTTTTAAGGAGGGACATATTGTTGAGCATGGTATTTTCCACTTTTCTGTATTTCCCATTTCCCTGCAGAGTGTTAATAATGTACTGGAGAATTCCCAGACTTTAGGTTGTCAATGGACCCTGAAGAACTGTTGCTTGAACCAAAAGAACAGAAAAGCTTCTTCTGGTAGAAAGGAAGAAAACACATTAATTATTTGAGGAAGGATCTCAAAAGGAAAATTGAGGTGCAGTTTTTCCAGGCAGCCAGGCTGTAATGGTAAGAACTTCAGAGCAAAAAACATTGGCCCAAACAAAACAATCCAGACCCTAAAAGGTGAATTCATGTGAAAGCCAGTCAAAGGCTTCCAAATAGCAGCTTCTTCAAATGAAGTGCAAATAACAAGAGAAACTACTACAAACTAAAGATGAGAATGAAACAGTTTTATTAATGCTGCTCAGTGAATGGACTACCATTTAATAAGTTTTAATCATATCTTCCTCACATACCTCTGCAAAGAACTTTAGTTAGTTAAACTGGTATTACAAGTTAGCTAACTGTAAATATTAATTGTAATAACATTGTAACGTGAGCACTGTAATGTACCATTTAAAGTCAAATATCCTTGTAGAGGAATTAGTTTTTCCTTTGTTATTTCTAGTCTTAGCCAGAGGTGTGTAGAAGGGGGAAGGGAATAAGGATTATTTTAATCCCCAAGTCAGACATGGTTATGTGAGTGGGCACTGGCATGCAGACCAGCTAAATCTATTATTCTGAAGCAATGTACAGTAGTTCTTAGTATGGACAATGATAAATAACATTGACCTAAAACAGGAATGATTTTGAGCCACCTACACTTATCCAGGTTTATGGAGATCTGAAAATAGGAGTCAATTTGTCTTTGCATCAATCTACATATATGGCTCATGTAATAATGATTTAATATAATTGTGAGATGTCCGTTCTCCCAGTCACTTATTTTTGTCCTATACTTTAGCTTAAAATAAATTTAAAATAAACAAGTAAATAACATTAAAAAGAGAATGTAAAAATAGCATTTACTTTTATTGATCACATTCCCAAAAATCTGACCCAAAGCTCTTCAAAACCAAACTAGAGTCTTTGTACTTTCTCCTTTGAACCAGGATAAAAACCTGAAATAGCACAGTGGAATTTGAGGACAGTCTCAGACAGAAATGAAGATTGACTGGATAGTGACACAGTTTTAGTTTCAGGTGGTTTTTTAAATTGTTTTAGGTGTTGTGTGGGGTTTTTTTTTCTTTCCTTTTTTTTTTTTACCTGCAACAGTAGTACTTCTAGTTTTAGCTTAAAGGACTGTAGTAGCTCAGACAAAGAGGAAGCTTTTGTTTCTAAGCCTTGCAGTTCAGCCCCTTCAACAGAAAAGGTTCAATTTCAGAAATATTGTTTAACTTTTTACTAATAAGGAATGAGCCAGGCTTTTCGAACATATGGCTGATGTAGTCACTAGATAGTAATATAAGGAAATAAAAAGTCTCCTCAACCATCCCTTTTGTGTCATACAGCAATACTAAGTGGAATTTCTTTTTTAAGTGCCTGTCCAGATCAGATTCTCTTTTTCCTCAGTGACTTTGATGATTCAGTATTCCAACTGTTACACACTATCATGGTCCCCAAAAACTCAGCAAGGAAAGCTAGCTAATATGAGACATGCTAATAAGAAATTATTTTTCCTTTTCTTGATTCTTTTTTTAATGCAGATACTAGATAACACATCCAAATAAGCACTTTTAAAATGCTTGGTGAAAGCTTATTAATAGATGTCATTATTGCAATCCCTCATGCATGCCACTTTGAAAAAAGGTGGTCTCTTATTGGAGACAAGAGATAGAACATTTATTTGAATAAAATTAATAAAACACATCAAGGCTTGTTTCTACTAGTATTGTCCATGAATACTTCATGTGCTAATTTAGGGCTTAAAGCTATTTAGTCATACAAGCCCTCCAGTCTGAAATAGACACGTACTTTATTCATATTAATATTATTATTAAAACGCTGGCCTTTTGTATTTTGAATATATTTATAAAATATAGTTGTCCTCTTCATAAAATTAAAAACATCTGCTGCAGCTTTTCAGTTCAAATGTTGTGGACATGTAAGCCTGGCGATAGGTCAGTCTGCCATTTTGAATGGCAATTAAGCTGACAGTGCACCCTGTACCAGTGAGACTGTGAAAACAAACAAAAAAGGCAGATGGTTCATTTAGTTTAGTAATTGTAATTTGTTGTTCATTAAAAGTAATTCCCACACAGGCTTTCTCTATGCAGATAGAGTATATGGAAAATTTTATTCTGCCAACCTGTCCTAATAATTATTTTTGTTAGTGTAATTTGCATCGACATTTGATAGGCAGTTGATTAGAGCAGTATGATTTCATCAGAATTAAAATTAATTATAAATTTTGCTGCTTTCATTAGTTTGCTTTTATAACTATCATGACCAAGCAGCAGGCATTTGGCTCTGAAACACCAAATATCACAGCAGCATTTGTTGTGTGGTTTTGTTTTTTTTTTTTTTTCCCTTTTGAGATGATTGAACTTTTAAATTGAAGGGTTTTGGTCTGGAAGAGGTTTTTTGTACCTAGAGAAGATGAAAATTAGTGGGAAAACTATTTTAGGATGATTCTAAAATATGCTTTGAATGGGGGAATGTGCAGAGTTAAAAAAGCAAACTCAGTTAAGCTGGAGATGTTTTTCAATCTTCTTAAATCTAGCGGTAGCATTTTAGTTCCACACATCCTGATAAGTAGAAATAAGTCTTATGGCCAGTTATAAAAATGTCTTTACAGGTAAAAAATGTATTGGATAATAGATTTTATACAGGGATCATTTTTTTTTTCCCATTTAGAGTATAAAATTCTATTAAATAAAATTCAAAGAAGGAAACTAGTGCCCTCTTGGTGATTACAATTACAGAGCTGCTTAGTTTGATAATCATGATGGAGCTGTTCTGTCCTTGATAAAGTTGTTCTCTCCTAGATGGCTTAAATTACAAAATAATTTTTCAAAAATAAATATTAGAATATTTTGGTACAAGTGTAGACAGACATTGCTCAAGGCAAATCTGAAGGACTGAATACAGCTTATATATTTTACCTCACTGCATGCTGTAACATTTTTATCAACCTGCAACATTAGAAAGTAGATAAATGCTGGAGGTGAAATCCAAATACAGTTCTATGCACCTCAGTTTGCTTTTAGTATTTTACATCCTGGTATTTTTGGTGGTTGATGTGTTGGGGGTTTTTATCCATTGCAATATAATATTGATAAGGCAGCAGAGCAGACAAGTGAGGGTTGACATCCTTGTCTTACTCAAGTCAATGGCAGCTCCATCAATTTCACCATGTAACTTATGGAAACACCTAATAATTTAGAGAAGCAGACAAAAAAAGTGTAATTGGTATTGTCTTACAGCATGAAGTAACATTCTAGCATAATGTTTTTCTTCTAGAGACTAGGGATTTTTTATGTTACATTTTGCTTCTTCTGAGGTGCAGTGTCCACTGGGGTGTAATTCTTTTTTAGAGTTGCAACTGTTCAAGTCAGAGCATTCTTGACCTACTAATTTTCAGTAATACATTTTTCTCTCAGAATCTTAATTTTTTAGAAGTAACTATAATTAGGAATTACATTGGGAAAAGTAATAAATTCTTCTGGTTTATAACTTGACTCTTGTTTCTGCAAAATATGAGCAAGACAGTGTTTATTGTAATAATTGGCATGACTGTGCATTAAGTGAAGAATCTCTGGATTGTCTCAAAGTGTTAGCTGCCCATTTGCAGACAAGCAAGCTTTTAGTGTGCAATTTAGGTCAATGGATAGAGGGGAGAAGATGTGTTTAGGCGACAGATTTTAAATCACCATAATATAAATATGCTTCCCTTTTCATCCGGAATTTGCTTTCTTTCAAGGTAATTTAGTGGAGCAGACATGCACTTATGCCTGTCTTTGTAATTTTAGGGATTAGGATAGTGAGGATTAAATGCTGACCCTTAATCTTCAATATCAACTTTAAGAGCAAAATACAATATGCAAATGGAATACCTTCATTTTGTGTTTATATATTTTAATCTCTGTAATTTAGTTTTAAGAAGATGGAAACTCATCTTTTCCTTATTTATTTTGAATCCCAAAGCAAGATGCCATTAAAATCTTTATCCTTGTATCTTAGAGGATAAATGTTTATCCTTTAGGGATTAAAATATAATTTAAAAAAAAATGAGTTTAACCTAACACTCTTACATCAATCCAAGAGTTCTGTGTGTCTGATTTAAATGTATCCTTGAGTGTCACGTCAAACACTGATAGTGGAGAAAATAATCCTGTGTTTATTTTCTGAAATCAGTCAATGGAATTTGCATTAACAGAAATCAATTGGTTATTGTACCGGAGATCAATTCTGGTCAGTTCACTGTAAGCTTTTCCTGAAAGTTCTGGATATATTCAAAGTATAGACCTCAAAGTCTGAGAGAGAGAGTATTTATAAAAATAAAATATTCTGCAGTTATAAACAAGAGGGATATCTCAACCAGTAGAAATGAATGATGGAGTATTAAGAAATCAGATAAAAAAGGAAGATGTAAAATCAAAATGAAAATCAAAAATAAAAAAATAAAAGGCAAAAATAAAAAAAAAAGGGATGTGTGAAATAGTCTTTCTTTCGGCATTAATACCAGCAATGTAGAGTGCAACTAAAATTAGATTTATAACACATGCCCATGTAGATGGCGGGTTTAAAAAAGAATAAAAAAATATATAATTTGACATCACTTTTTCTGAAGCATTTTTAGAACAAGTCATACTATTGATTGCTTTAATATCTGTGCCTCATTTCTCTAGTTTTGCTTATCTTAAGTAACGTGGCAGCTTGAAGGTCTCTGAATAATTTTGCAGCTAATTTGGGCTTTCTCCATACTGATCATTTAGAACACCCTGGTATGAGCTGTACGTATTGTTAAATAGTAAATGAAAAATAGCAATGCACCACATTCCTGTCCAGTGAGTCATCATCTAAGGACCATATTCTGACAATAGTAGAACACTTTCAATAAACAAAGAATACTTTATTCTATGATAAATCTTCTGATTTTTTGATGTCCTTTGGACAGTAAGGTGCTACTCCAAATGTTACCATTGTCAGAACATGGATCAGTGGGGATATTGTGAGAGTTGAATAACAACATGAACAATATATACATAAATAAAAATGTTGCCTACAAATTTTGTTTCTATTGTGGCCTTAGAAGTTGCATTTGATTGCTGCACATGATTTGTCAGGGAACTCCCAAAATGTCTAATTTTTATGTATTTTACTCCCTTCAAGAATTATTGAAGAAGCAAATGAAATGTGTGTTTGTAGTTCCATCTCTCAGTCTTTGGGGTGCTCTCTGGTCTTGGGGTAGCTCAGAGAAAAAAGGGGGGAAAAATGGGCCTTTTGTCTCATCAGTAGAAGTTTACTATCATATCTGGTCCTTCCATAAACCTTATAAAAGTAAGAAGCTGCTTGTGTTCTTATCATTCCTGAACACATCTGTTAAAGCCAGAAACTATCTGGATTTTACTAAATCTTGTGTTTTATTAATTTCCCCAATTGTAGGAAAGAACGTACCACAGAATAAAAATGCAGTCACACCTTCATTACTGCCTGGTAAAGACCTAATAAATGTCAAGTGTTTTTGTCCTGCTTTATTGATATGTGTCTGAAAGACTGTGAAAGTACACAACAAGAAAGGTCATGAAAAAGGGGTATTACATGCTAGCCTATTCTTGGAGGTATCCGATAGGTGTATATAGTAATTCAAGGTCCATCACAATGGTGACTTTGCATAACAGGAATTCATCTTAGCAATTCTTATTTATGCTGGATTTACTAGTGTGTTTCTGCAAACATCAGAATATCAAATAACAGATACTTGGTCCCTCTATCAAAGTCAGACTTTTTAAGGGTTTGTTAACAGAGTACATCTAGAGCACTGCACACTGTTACAGATGACATTTCTGGAGGTGGATTTTTCTTGATGTTTTCTGCTAATTTCATGTTATATTAGGCTTAAGATGTCAGCAGGGATCTCCTCCTATGCAAAAAGATAATCTATTTTAACTGTGTGTTGGTGTTGATTACTCAAGGTGTTTTTGTGATGCTTCAGTCAAGTTTTTCATCTGAGTGTCAGGAACATGCTATATATATTTCAATGGCATTAACTCAAATTAAAGTGATATGTACTCTGGTAAATAAGTGACCCATCTAATATATGTATATATGAGTACCTGAAGTTATGTGGGTAACCTAGTGTACCTAATAGATAAACAATAACTTAAAAAATTGTATTTTATAGAAGAATTAATAATGGTCGTTAGAAAGTAAAAGGTTGCAATTTTGTATTATATCCAAAATAAAGACAACTGCCAGTGTAATGCATGCTATCCTGAGCTTCTAACCTGAAAATACTTTTTTTTTAAAGGACTGAAAGAAACCTTTCCCTTATATCCTCCTTATAATATTTTAAGCCCAAACTGTTGGAAGTAAAAAAAAAAAATAAAATTGTACAATTACATAAAGAAAAGTAATGAAGTAAATTCCAATAGACCTGCACAATTCTCAGCTCATGCCATTTTCTGTGGGAGTATGGTCTGTGTGATGGGTGTTGTTATAAGTCGCAGAAATCAACAAACTTTGTTTTTGCTAAGGCAGATGAACTCTGTTGTTAAAGGACTTCCACCAACTCACGATGCCCAAAGTTCTAAACCTTGTCTGGAACCTGCTGTTGCACACAGTCAGGAGGGAGAGGCAGAAACTGAAGCATGTAGAAGCCAATATTTTAGTTAATGGCTTTGACAAGAGCATGTTAGGTAGCACATTTTAAACATGACATAATCAATGTAAACTTTTGTATTAGAAGCTAGTCAAGTTAAAACCTAAGCTTTCTCTGAAGGTTTAACTCAACCTAGCTGGGCAAAAGTCTTTTAAGTTCTGCTAGGAAACGTGTTCTGACATGTTAGAAATCCTCATCTAAAGAAATTCTTAAAGATTCACATAGATAGGAACTAGTAGCAGCTGCAATGTCAAAAGCATAAGTGCTATCTCTGAGAAAATTTGCTAAATAAGTGGGCAGCTGCTTTCAGCACTAGCTGCCATTTTTCAGTGGTCTTCACAAGTGGCTGTAAGTAGAAAACATTATTGTAGCCCTTGAGGGAAGTGCACAAGAGATGCTCATTTGAGGGTGTTAGGGCTGATTGTACAGTAGGTGCCTAAGGCATGAGAGAGCTTCAGAGAAGCCAGCCTGGGTGACAGAGCCAAGCTCTGAACCAAATCCTGGCTCTGCTGCTGTTGGAGGCTCAGGCGGGTATCAGCTGTCTTAGGCCACTTCAGGTTGTCATTGGCATCCTTAAAGACAAGTCTCTCAAAGGCAGCCCAGATTTAACATAGATCTGGGGAAAGGCTGCATTCAGGTAATTTTTTTCTGGAGGAAGAGAATAAATAGCAGTGATGAGTGTCACACAGAAGCTACTTGTGCCTCACTTCTGGATGCCTAGATGTGCTACATCTCCCAACATCCATGCATTACCAGTGTAAAAAACTCAAAGTAGGTATGTCCATCCAGCCCCTCAATGCATCTATGCATTTCCCTACATGCTCTGGTGAATGAGTATAACCTTGTTCTGTCCTTAGCTTTACACCATTTAGCACTTATCCAAACCTGATTTTTTTTTCAGGCAGTAGGAGAGCTGTATGACTCATTGGCCTTATTAGAGTAATTGGAGAACTGTAAGTCTCCTAGCAAAATGTCCAAAGTCACTGTGACATAAAAGATGGGGAAAAAGAGGAACAACAAAACACTTTGGCCTAATAACTTCTAATCCCTTAGAGGCAATGATTGTTGGGATAGTCTCCATGGCACTAACCACCAAAAGTGCATGAAATATTTGTTAGGAAGTAATAGCTCCTTGTGGAGGTCACTTCCAGTGCTCAAAAACCTGTCCACTTAGAAACAAGCAACAACCATTATAACCTCTGGGACCAGTCTTGCTGTAAAATCAATATTTGAAGGTAATCACTTTATATCTGATGCATGAGCCTGGGTGATTTTACTGGCTGCCTGTTGTTAATATGGGCCACTGCCTAATTGTCATTCCAGAAGAGGATCCAGATGTCCCTTGCTCTCTCTCTCCAGGCCACAATGGCTTTCATTACCAGAAAAAAATTCCTAAAGGGTGATATCATTTACTCTTAGAAGCTGAGCAGGACAAAGGCCATCCCTCCTCGCACCTTTAGGCTAGTGAACAGATTTTAAAATTAACACCTCTCCTCAGCACCAGAGATGCATGTGATTTCATCTATTGGTCCACATGCAATCCCACTTGAATATCCTTAAACTCCTTCAAACCTGTATCTTTTGCCATCAAATTTCAGTTCTCGTGCCTCCACAAGTTGTAGCAGCGGTGTAGGATTTTTCCAGTATGTTTGCTAAGGAGACATACAAATGTGACTTTTGACTCCTGACTTCAGTGTTGCATTCCACATGTACTATTCAAACGACAGCACAAAAGGTACATGTAGAGAGAGGTGATATTTGCTCTCTTGAGTTTACATTTGTAGCAACTGAGTAGAAGCTTTACTTACAGAAGATACCTAGCCTTTTTTATTTATTATTATTTCTTTTCTTCCCATGGAAACATTCTGATAATAATCATGAGTCTAAATTACTCCCAAATACAAAATCTTCAGTTGTTTTAAGTCTACCCATGTGCTTACCGTAAAATACTCCATAAGCGTACTTGGTAGTATTTTACAGAAACACCACTGCCTGGTTGAGAAATGCTGTTTGTTTGAGGGTTTTTCTTTTTCTTTTTTTTTTCTTTTTTTTTTTTTTGCTTGTTTGCTTGCTATGGAGTAGCAGCCAAAATGGATATTGTAGGTAGCTTTTAATCCCAGAAACCACCCCTCTTGATATTATATTTGCATTTTTTATCTGACTGCTAAAATGATGATGAAGGCCTTTCAGGCCATGATTTGTTAGAGATACCCAGAACCCTAATAAACACTTCTGTTAGAGATAATATTTTCAAGGAAATATTCTCTCGTTTCAAAGTACTATCACTTACACTCTTCCCCTCCTGCTGCTGAAGCTAGACTGTTGAAATAGCAGTCAGGTAAAGCTTGTTTTTGCAAGGATTAGATTTTCTGAGAATTCGTAGTCATGATTTTTGGTTCAGCTATGGAATACAAGTTGTGTAGTATTTCAGTTTAAAAAAGCCCTAAAATTAATTTTAAAAGTTGTGGGACAAAAGAATTCTCATAAAAGGGGAGGTAGGGGATGTGCTTAATACGTAGTCCTGAGCTTACTGTATATTTAAAGTAGATATATACCTAGCTGCTATGGATCTTTGACAGAGTGCCAAGTGCTGCACTGCCAAAGGTATAGCATTTCATTTATTTCTTTAGGCTCAATAGCGGTTACTGGTAACATGTGTTTGTAGGGTGTCAGTTCTGATGGAATTTTTTTATCTGGCCTGTTTCCAAGTAATGTTGGTATGTGTTTAAAATGATTTAAAAATAAATCAGACTTTTGTGTTTCTGCAGTGGAAATTCCAGGCAGAGTGATAAAGTGGGATTCACTTGCCCTCTTTTTTTCTTTTTTGTTTATGGAAAGGGACTTTGTTCTTTTTATTCATCTTTTCAGTAGTTTAGAACAATATAATAGCTAGGAATAAGTACACAGGACAGATATCTGATATTTAAAAGGAACTTTTAAATAGAAAAATATTTTGTTTTCCCTCTTTGTCCATGACACTTTGTCAGAAAATGTTTTTAATGTTTATTATCATATGTAGTTTCTTTTCTCTACTGGACTTATGTTTGTGTATTGTCTTTGCAGATGTGCTTCTGTGGCTCTGAAATTTTTGTCCCTTCCATTTTTGAGACATAGAGATCTAGTATAGACCATCCCTTTTCATACTGAGACCTTATGTTGATCTCTGTGCACATCTATGATCTCTTCCAGGGGGGTCATTGGACACATGCTGTATGTGGTATAGCTAAAGGATACTTAATAACACCTTTCCCCCTAATTCTCTAAGGATTCCTAGAAAAAGGAATAGGGCTGTGAAAAATTCAAGTCCGTGGGTCCTCAGGACATTGCTGCCATGGAGAACCTCCTGTAAGTGGAATTAAGATGCCTGCCGGGAGCAGAGTCTCTGCAGCAGTACTTAGATCCTCTGATCTCTGCATGCTTTCCCCAGGTGACAAACTTCCCCTTCACTTTGCAGGCATCTGCTACCCTGGGCTCTTTCTCTTGTGGATGAATATATAAATCCATCAGCCTGGTAAGGTGGCCAGCAAAAGTTTGCCAGCACTTTGTACCAGCTGTTCAAAAGAAGCTGCTTAATGTGGATGCCCTGGTTCACATACCTTACCACTTACACTGCAGAGGTGCTGAGCACCTGCAGTCTGCTTTGTTCACTTCGTGAAAATTTGGTGTTTACTGTCTCAAGCTGAGCCTCTAAGGCTGAAAATCAACCCCCCCAAAAAATCAGTGACTTTTTTTTTTTTTACAATAACAGGAATAAACAGGAGGTACCAATAAAGTGGATCAAATTTTGTGTCAGTTATTTTTAAAGCAAACAGATTGACATATATTAGAATTTGGCCTTTACCTTTGTCTGCCAGGGAACTTCTTGTCTTTCTTTAAGGAAAGAAATCATATTTTCTTGAGGATAGATAATGCAGATTATTCTGTGCATTCTGTGGTATGTTTTTTTTATTTTTCAAAGGATGTTAAAATTTACAATTATTTTACAGTTTTATAACAGCATAATCCATAATCTATTTATAAAGTGCAATAATGCTGAAAAAAAGTATTCAATATGCAGCATTTACTGTGAATATGCAGTAGCAAATATTTACTGCTACATTTGCTTCGAAGTTTCATTGTTTATCTGGAAGCTTGATAATAACAGTTCATATTTTCTTACCAAACTGATAACATGTTATTAATTCAGATGAAAAAAGAGGTAGCTCAACCAGATTCTTCTGTTTTGTCCCAGGTTTGAAATTTTATGAGAACCAGACTATACATTCCTCTGCTGTTAGACAGTATTATTTTCAGAGATGCTAACCTGTTAGTGATTATCCCAGACTGGTGTCTTGGATGCTTGTGGTATCAGAAAGCCCTTCCCTGAGGACTTGTCTGGTCCAAAGAGAATTTCCACATTTGAGCTTGAAAAAGATGGTCTGAACCTGTGTATATTCCCAACTAAGGGTCAAATCCCATGAGTTCCTGGGAATTTTGCCTGAGTAAAGACTTCAGGATTTGACCCTTCAGGATGTATTTGTTTCTTGTACAGATGTTTAAGTCATTTAAAATTACGTGGCCCAGTGTTCAAAGAATTAGCTGCCTAATAGACCTTTTGCTTCTAAACCTAGTTAATTCACTGTCTCTGCTCATTGGTGTCTTTGTACTTAACTCATTCTATATGGCAAATTAAGGAAGATTCAGGCCTCAAGTGAAATGATTATCAAGGAAGGTAAATTACAAAACAACACAGACTGTATGTGGCCCAAAAGGTCATTTTAGATTTATTTGTAGAAAATAGCTAGCATCTTTATGATATTACTATTGGTAGTGCCAGAAGACAATTTGTTTGCTATATTGCTATGTTGCTCTGTGCAAGATTCTGCTCAGTGATCCTGATCATTGCCTCTGTATGTTCAATTGCTTTTACCATAGATGTATATTTTTAAAGACTCATCTATGAACTTTTAATAGGTGCTTCCTTCTGCAGCCTATCACTTCAGCTCTTTATTTTGACTGGATGACAGTATAATCATGATATTTAACATGGTCAGGTTTAAAACATTAATTGGAATATCAAGACATACCATACATTATAACATTGGTTTTGTGTTTCTGCATGCACATACACATCTGTTTTCTGTGTACATGCATTAATACAGGTATTCATATCATAATATACAGATATGCTTTATCACATGGTTAGCTGATGCTGTTTTCTACTAGGTTAGGACAGAGTGTTCTACAGAAATTCAGTAGCTGCAAAGATATTAACCTGTTCCCTCTTATGTATGCTTGCGATGTGTATACCAGGCTCTTCCACAAATGCCTGTTTAAGGGAAGACTACAGTATACCATATGCACAATATTTGCATATATTTGATATTTTTATTTTTTTTATTACAAACTCATTTCTGTGCTTTATAGTCTATTTTTAGATGAGCACCTTCAATCTGAAGTCTACCTAGTACTTCAGGAAAAAAACTCTACTGACCTTGCAGCAAGCAGCACCTATGGAAGAAGACTAGCATGAGGCTGAAGGTCAAAAAAGCCAGGCTGACCCTATGTATTTAGTATCCTTGGAAATCTTGGTGTCAAGAAAAAAAAGATCTTCCCCACTGGGTCTGCAGTATTTAAACCATCTTTCTCAACTGTGCCTCTGCAGCTTGGAAATGAAAACAAAAGACAAAAATGGTGCATTGAGAGGCATTAAAAAAAAATTAAATAAAATTACAAGGCAGGGTGATTTTTTTTTAGAAAGCCTAATATGCAATTTTATTTAGTAATAAAAACTTGGCTGCTAATTTGCAGGGAAAGAAGGAAGGAGAAAGAAATGGAATTCTGCTAGTTGATAGGCTTTAGTTTCTTTTTTTTAACTCACCTTTTTGTCTGCAAATGAAAACAATCACTTTTGACATATGTTTTTCTCCTTCCTTGTGAACTGTTAATATTTTCTAGAGCACCCATAAAACTTTTCACCCGCCTGCTGTATGTCTTTCATAACTAGTCATGAAATGCCTTTCACAATCTTTCTGCAGTCAGAATAGAGAAGAGGACACAACAGTGCTAATGACATTTGCTTCTACTAAGGACAAGAGGAGATGGAAACTGAATTTCTAAATTGGGAACTGTGTAGTTTTACTTATTGATTTACAGAGCACTTATTATCATAGTAGAACATTATAATGAACATAGCTGAAGACTGAACATTTGTTGAAACATGTCTGAGGCATTTCTACATGTTGCTTGAGGGATGAATTAATTTACATGATGTTTTACTTTTGAAATAAAACAATTTATTATAGAAATCAAAATGTCAAATCTAAAGGCTCTTATCTGTGAGTTCTCATAAATTATTTCCTTGAAGCATTTTTGGAGCAGGACTCTTAACATATTCCTCCCTCAAGCCTAAATTACACAAACAATAAGTAACAAGTTACTCTAAGTGTAATGGTAATTAACCATGAAAAAACCCTGCTTGTTTTGTTTTTAGTTGATTTTCCCTTTAGATAAAAGTGTCTCTTTGCAGTGGATTTTAAGGTTTTCATCACTTTAAGTTTCTCAGTGGTTTTGTTCTTTTGTCCTTAATTTTTTTAAGTGGTCACTTACCTGTCTATGTCATTAGGTGAGGGTCTCCCAGGTGTGATTAGCCTCCTGGGTTCTTACAGTTTCTTGGCAGCAGCAGAATAGTAATTTCTGTTTGCATGCTGGTGAGGTTCTGGTGATGAGCCGTTAAGTAAAATGATCTGTCCCCAGGCCAACCACTTGGTTCATTGCCAAACAGTAATCCAGTACAATTAAGTATCAAAGATTGGAGTACTCCATTATTGCAAGAGATCTCACTGCAGCCACCTGGAAAAGCAGAGGGTAAGAGTGATCAGGACATTTATTTTCACTGGGGTATACTAATTTCATTGGGGTTTGTTTGAACATATGGGATTTGGATATCCATAATTTTAAAATTAACATTTAAATTTTCAATTTCAGCTTTATTTTCTTTCCAAAGCTGGGTTTTGAGAGAAGGAAGAGATGAAAGAAGAACTGACTTGGTTTCTAAGACTACTGCTATTCTTGACTAGTTTTCTTATTAAAACTAGATTTTGTGGTCCCATCATATATTCCTCTTCCATAAAGATGTGTCAGTCACTGCTGTTGTACTCATGTACACATTTAAACAATTTAGTAGTGGCAACAAAGCTAGAAATTTGTCAAATTATTTAGCAAAGAGTTTTTATTGTTTACTTTATAATTCAGGGCTAAGAATGCCAATTTTGTGTTCCACTGTTGGTATCAATTTATCTTCCTTATCCCTGCAATTAATAATTTTTCATTTGTACAAAGAACACTGAATTCTGATGGGTGAAATTTTATTAGGATGTCTTTTCTTGCCATAAGGACAGTAGCACTGTAGCACTGTAAACCACACCAAAACTACAGCAGTCTTTTTAAAGTTCTGTTAGCAGAGGAAATGGCCAGACATGTTAGGTATTTGAATATTTTGCAGCTAACTACATCTAATCAGATAGCAAATCACACCTAATGTAAACAAAGGAGTGTTTAAAATCTTATTCATATATAATAACTCAGGAAAACTTTTCCTTTTGTTACTTTGAATTACACTCACTTTGTGGGTGCTTCAAGGTGTTTGAATGTGAAAAGGAGGAAAGAATTTGGCTTATTTCTCCTATTTCTTATTTCTCTTATTTCTTCTCTACAGTGGTAGAACCATATGAAATCGTAACTGTCTCCATGTTTAGCACATCTGAAAAAGTCAGAGGATATAATAATGTGTTAGAACAGTCCTATGAAGACATAGATAATATGCAGGTTTTACTGATGGAGAAACTGAGTTGCAGAATTGTCAAATTGTTTGTTATGTTTTACAGCTCAATTGCAGCTGAAAATAGCAGTCAGGTATTCCCAATCATGTTTTCCAGCTGTAGATCTTTTCTCTAATAGGCACTAAACTATAGTTTTGAGAAATATGAAATATATGGGATAAGAGAATTCATTCCAGTTTCACCAGGGGATGCTCAAATATCTATGGACACCGGATCTCTCCCAGGGCAAAAATGAAAGAGGGAAAAAACTAGGAAAATTAAAACTCTTTTAAAACTTAGAATGGTTAAAAGAAATGCAAAAGCAGTATGAGTTAATACAAGCCAAAGGAGCCAGGGGAAATAAGAATAGTATTTCAAATATATTGGAGAAAAAAAGAAATAATGGAATGAAAAAGCAAGCTCAATAATAAATGAAGAGGGTGACAAAATGAAAGTTGATTCTGAAATGGCTGTTGCACTGAGCTGCTTTCAGAATCTTTCTTTGACAAGAAAAATAAAAGGAATAGGACATAATAGATCAAGTAATTAAGACCTTTTCAAAATAGCTGTTGATAAAAAAAAAGTAAGAATACTTAGAAAAAAAATGAATAAATGCAAATCAGCAGGTCTGGGTGATAAGCATAGTATGGTCTTAAGAGACATAGATAATGAATTTACATAATTGCTAATAATTATTTTTGAAAATTAAAGTACAATTGAGGAATTATCATAGGATTGGGAAAAAGCAAATCTAATACCAATCTTTAATAAAAGAAAAAAGAGTAATTCTGGTAATTACCATAACGCTGTCTGTTGTTGTTTATAAAGCCCACTAGTGTGAGACACTTTACTGAAGCTGCAAGAAACCATCCTTACCCCAAAACAATTTAACTTTCAACATAATATGTCTTAGTTGAAAATGGCCGAAAAGTAAAGTGGTTGGAAGAAAGAGAACAGTAGGAATACAGGATTATTTTGGTTCATTCTCTGTATGTACGTAATGTAATGACTGCATAAAGATATGTGGTCTATTTGAAGTAATAACAATGATTAAGAAACAAAATAACAGTTATTATTGCTCTGACACTGAAGGTTTTGCCCCATACTTTTTCTTGTCTCCACATGCTAAGCCCAAAGGCATTTTCAGGAGGACCAGAATATTCAGGCAGGTGCTACTTGCCTCCTTCCTGTTGCCTGGTCCCTCCAACTGCCTCATGTGGAGATGAATAAGATGGAACTGTGCTTCAAAAAGCTCTTGACCATAGTTTGTTCCTGAAATTCACACACACTTATGCAGTATGGAAAGAAAAGTGACCATGCAGATAAAATAATAGAAGTGGTCTTCAGTGCTTGCTTTCCCACAAGCTTCTCATGTGGGTAGTTTGGTCTGGCTCTCCCTTTTCCCTTCACTACACCTGGTCCCAAGAGGGTGTACCCAAGGGCTTTTAAGCATTTAGGGACAAGGAGGGATCATGCCATCTAGTGGAATTCCCTCCCAGCTCTTCTCCGAGAAACATGGAGGAGAACGTGAGCTCTGAAGGCCCAAGTGGACCTTGTGCCACTTCCTGAGTAAACACAGGAATGAACTTTCCAAAGGATATGACATACTGAGGGGAATAAATGAAACAAAACAAAACATTAGGAAACTGTGATTTAATTTTTCTTTTTTTTTTTTTTTTTAAAAAAGGAAAGAAATAGCTTCATAGATCTTTGCTTAAATTAAGCGCTAGATAAACTATTTTGCAAAAGGTTTTGGTCAGCTGAGATGAACTTTAGTGTGTTCATGTTGGCGTATGAATTTTCCAGTTGGTTGCAGAAGTTCAGGTTGCATTTTGGGATGGAATAAGGCATGTAGAGGTGTTCTGCAGATGTGACTGAAAGACTTAATTTGTTGATCATGTGATTAAGGAACAGGGGGTAATCAGGCCATTCATTAAATCTGCAGGTTGTACTAAAACTGAAAAGTGTGGCTGACACCAGCAAGGACAGAGTGTGAAGATATAAAAAGAAGTGTGGACGGGTTAGAAATATGGGCAGGAAATCACAAAATGGGATTCAACCTGTGAATGGAATCTAATACATCTGCTAAAATAATAATGCAAAATGCAGATATTCAGCAGGAGAAAGATGCTTCTAAAGAACTGACATTGAAAAAAAAAGGCCTAAGTGTGATAGGAGGCAGCAAATTTGATACAAGTTTCCAGTCTGATATGACAACCAACTGGCCCCCCTCCCCAACAGTTCTGTTCTTGCCTGTGTCATGTTATAGAACAGAAATGGGATAGACTCCTTCTACAGACTGTGATAAGATATAACATGCTGCACAGTTTTAGGCATGTCATAAAACAATAATAGATATGAATAGGTGTAGTAATTGGAAGCTCTCTCATAGTGAAATGAGACCGGACAATGAATTTTGAAGCATATAATAGGAAGTCATTCTGCGCAGATGGATGAATGCTGCTGTCTATTTCAGCTTAAATTTTCATGTTTCCATACAAGGCAAGTAAAATGAACAGTAGTTATTGTTTAACCAAGTATCTCTGCACATCAAACATGTTAATTGGATTTTTTTTCTGGGTCAGATATTTTGTTAGCCATGACATCTTTGCACTGAACTAGCTGTTACAAACTGCCCCTAGCCCAAGTGGTTCAGTTCATCTCAAGGTGATCTGTAGTAGGATGCGTTAGTTTACTTCCCTGAGATAGTAGATGAAAGAACACTATCCAGAAGAAAAGACCATTTTAAAATATGCTAGTCCTTACCTGTGTGATTAGATTTCTGGACATTTGTAGTTTGAGTACTTTTCAGCCGCTCAAAGTCACATTATATTTGTGTAAATATATATACTTGTCTACTAATATGCATGCCCCACTCTAAGACAGTAGTAGTGGAACTTGTCAATTTATTCTGCAGTTTGCATAGGTGACATCTTTTTACCTAAGTTTGCTCTCCTGGAAGAGGGCAGTCTTTGGAAGAAGCAGAAATACAGGGAGTACTGTCCTTCAGAGCAGTGGCTCCTGAAGTACAGTACAGAAGGATGAAACAGTTGCTAATAGCCCTTCAGTAAATACAGCTGTTGCTCCAGTCATGTGTGGGTGCTGCAGACCTTTTGATTTTTAGCTGATTTTCTCTGCTTTTAGTGATTCTAGAAAGCTAACTGGGTCCTATTTGCCTGAGATATATATATATATTTTTTTTTTTTTTTTGCCAATTCTCTCTTTCTTATATCCAGAAACACGGTTATTACTGAGAGTTCATACAGACAGATGAGAGCCCAGGCTGTTAGACAAGCATATCTGCCTTGCCCATGTCCTTCACAGAACAGGGAATATGTAGATATTATCCATTCTAGTTTTTCATGTCACACCAACTACTACAGAGTGTATGTGTATTGACATATTGATAAGAAAGCAAAATGGAGAAATATGTATTTCAGTAATTTTTCTAATGTTTCTAAAGATTCTAAAGAATCTAAACAAAGATTCTTAGTTACTAATGTCCTTGAAAATTTATTTTTATTTAAAGAAAAGGATCTACTGCTCTCTGCTTTACTTTATAAAAGTATCTCTTAGTATCATCATAGAAAGATACTTTTTTGCTACCTTCACTGAAGCTGCCCATACACTTGAATGCTCTCTCTAACACTGACCAGTTTTGCTACTGGTAGATGAGCCTATCTCAAAGTCTTATAACCTTACTTGGTAGAGAACAGAAATGGCTTTTCATCATGAAATAAATATCACATTTAGGAGGTTCTAGTAGTGTAGTGTTACTTTACAGTGTTGTTTTCGGGTTTTTTTCACTCTTACTAAGACATATTAGCAATGCATTTATTAAGACAGAGAGACTCTTTAGGTCAAGTAGCCTGGTTATGTATTTACACATACCAAGCTCAAATCATGCAAAGGATCAAAATTACAACAGAATAATCCATTATTTCCAAGCAATACAGAATGAATCAGTAGTAGCTTGCTTTCATTAACAACCAAATTAAGGGTTATATATAAATAAAGGATGAAGCCAAGAGTGAAAAGTAGAAGTTGAAATGAATATTCAGAAAGGATGTACAAACTTTTCATTTGTATCACAGTTCTTGTGCTACATGTGTTGATCAATTTACAGAGCTTGAGTCTCCACCTTCTTTGTTGAATATGCATCTTAATACCTTGTTAAATCAGCTTGTTAAAACAGCTTTTGATTTACTGTGTTCATGAAAAGATTTCCGATTTTTAAAACATATATGCTGGTGCACAAGCACAAGATTTAAGATCAGAACTGGGCTATTAAAGTTTCCTATTTCTCATTACAGCTAAAAAGGGCTAGGATTGCACATTTAGCTGTAGAATAAAACATATAAGCCTCTTAAAGGGCTTTTTGACACTGCCAGCCTGGTGGGTCTTTTCTTATCAGTGTATTTATTTCTGTGTTCATTTATTTAAACAGAGAGATGGATTTTAAAGATATTGTTTGATTACAGAAGGAAGAAAAAAAAAAGTAAACTGGATTTCTGAAAAGGCTGGGTAGACAGAAAAAAAACCAACCCAAAGTTCTAAAGTGGCCATTCCCAGTGCTGTACATGCAAGTACTGTAACTCACACTGGTGGTAGCTGCAGCCTGAAAAACATAAAAGTATGAGGTTTGGCTCTCCCAGTCTCCCACTTTAAGAGCACTTCAGCAATGAGTTGCATGTATGCACTGGCCAAGCTGGTGACAACTGAATTTTATGTGGAAAGAAATTTAAGGATATGATGACAGCTGTGTATCCCTATATAGACTCATTCCATAGACATAACATTTACTGGATTAATTTTGGTATTTAGAGATGATCGTACATAAGATGAAAAAAAAAAGAGTAACAAGGATTGATGCACTTCTATGACAATTTGGCAATCAGTGCCACAATAAAATTGTTACAAATAAAATGCCACAAATAGAGAGGTGGCTATTTTATAAGACGTTTCAACATAGTTTCATATCTCTGTAGTATCAGTTTTAAATATTTTATGAAAAAAATAGCCACCATAATTTCTATGGGATAGCTATTTTTTCATGTTGGATTTAGGAAACAGAGGTAACAGACAGAAACATAATGCATAACAGCAAAGTAGTTTCTTTAACAGCAGATTGCCTCTGTTGCAGGTATCTTAAGTTCCCAGAGTTGGTTAATGTTCTTGGTAGCGTTTATCGCTTTTTAGCAGTTTCTGTCTCACTTCTGCCATTTTATGCGAAGTACGGTAAATGGGTGAGAAATTAAGTAAATACCCAAGGGAAGATCAGAATAATTTATACTATGCCACAGACATTTCAAGTCTTGCAATCTCTGAGCACCCACTTGCTGAGCTGAGTAGCTCAAAATGGTAAAATATACTTCATAAATCAGAAATCCAAGTCAGGGTTTCTGAAAAAACATTATTTTGCCAATGTTTTTATTAAAAACAGTAAAAAATATGTAGGTTAACATAGGCCTTTTGCAGGCTTCAAGGAATTTGAGGATTTTGATATATGTAGGTTAACATAGGCCTTTTGCAGGCTTCAAGGAATTTGAGGATTTTGATAAAACAAACTTCATTTTAAATGAACAAGTAGTGTATTTAGAAAGATACATAGTTATCAAACTTACTAATAATGGTAATGGTATTTACACAAAACACTTAGTATAACCCAAGAATTTTCCATGCATTTGAAAATAAATCAAACTATCAAACTGTGGTGCATTTGTTTTAGAGAAATATATGTTAACTGTGTATACATGCGAAGTTAGTGATCACTAGAAGCAAAGAATAGATGGGCTTGGAAATCAAAATCTTCACATTATCTATGGAATTGATATATGTCATATTGCTATGTATTATACTTCACACTGAGCCTCAAGGCCATTATCTCTATGAATGAAGGAGACAGTGTATTGCCCATATCTCAAACTCTGATGAAGCAGCAAATTAGTACCAGTTAAGGTGCTGGCTTTTTTGTGATGTGAATGCACCCTGTAGAAATGAAGCTTACAAATTAGCTTTTACTTAGGCCAGTGAATAATTGTTACGGGGTAACAATTTTAGTTAATTATTCTGGGCTTTTTCATGTTTTGGTAAATGGCACATAGCAATAAAGTTTCTACTATTATTAAGTGCAGATACTGTGTCCTCTGATTTGAATGCTAGCTTGTTTGCAGGTATTTATTTGGCTGATAGAAAACATGAACTTTTACCCTGCAATTGCCAGATAGCAAGGAAATTAGGTTTACTCTGCTTACTTTCATGCAGCTTGGCTTGTGTCTGCTAATAACAGACCATCCAGCCTCAACGGTGTAAGAGGATGAGTATGGAATGATAGGATCAGAAATGATTCAAGTACCATTTAGGATGGAAAATCTAGAATTTTAAAATGCTTTGTGGTTCTAATAGTAATGCTGCTTTCATTGCTACTGTACCTCAAATCAGCAGAGAGAAAAGCTTCTGAAGTTAAGATTACCCATAGGATTTGTAAATCAGATTGATGGAAGTAATTGGTAAACTGCTTAATCAAGCTTCGCTTGGAGGTGAATAAGGACTGCAGGATAGAAAATGTAGGCTGTATAAG